>NC_056726.1:261100834-261110834 GCF_019279795.1 Protopterus annectens | reverse complement strand
ACCAGTCTGGGGATGGTGATGTACAGCCCTCGGAGGCAAGATAATTCACCTTTTCCTCATAGGATTTAAAAACCCGTCTGGAGTTAAAGAAGCTTGAACTGGAGGCCAAACCTTTAGAATTAGAATCAGCAGAGAGACAGTGGAGTATGCAGGCCAAAGTTAATGAGAAACTGCAGTATTTGGAGGCTGAAAAAAATGAGAAACTGCGGTGTTTGGAGGCTGAAGAAAATGAGAAGCAGCATAAACATGAGAGGGAGATGCTAACTCTCATGGATGTAATGAGGAAGGGAATAACCAAATCCCAGAAGCCACAAAGGTCAGTAAATTTCTTCCACAGTATAAAGAAGGTGATAATTTTGATAGTTTTATTCATGTATTTGAAAGAGTATGTAGACAATATGATGTTGACCAAGGGCTCTGGGTAGGGTTCCTGACCCCTTACTCCATGGTAAAGCTGTATCTGCTGTTTCTAAATTGTCTGATACTGATTGTTTAAGTTATGACAAGGTTAAACAATGTTTATTGGAATGTTTTAAGTTAACACCTGAAGGTTGCAGGAAAAAGTTTCATGAGCATAGATGTAAGGCAGATGAAAATGTATGTGATTATATTGCTGAGCTAAGCACTTATTTTCATATTTTGGTGAGTGGGTGTCAGGTCACCACTTTTGAAATGCTGGCAGACCTTTTGGTGAGGGAACAGGCTCTTAGCACTTTGCCTGAGGACATGAGAATCTGGTTGGCTGACCGGGAGTGGAACTCTGCAGATAAACTGGTGCACAAGAAGGGGATACCCAGTGCTGCACATGGATATAAGGGAACCCATGGTGGGCAGCCTAAATCACCCCAACAAATTCCCCCCTTACAGGGAAAGACACTAGTTCAGGTATATGGCCAGGATCAAGGTTTAGATGTTTTAAATGTAAGCAGAGGGGCCATGTAACATACAAATGTCCACTGAAGCAAGTGGGGAACAAAAGGTGGGGGAGCAAGCAAGTAGGAATAACAGTATGCCAGTGGTAAGTTGTCTGGAGACAACAGGGATATCAAAATATCACCAGAAGTTTGTATCCTATTTTATTGCATGGAAAACAGGACACTGCTAAGAGAGACACAACCTCTGATATAACCACTGTTAAGCCTGCAGTGGTTAAAGGGGATCAGTACTTGCTTGGGCAGCCCAGTCTAGTCAGTGCTTTAAAAGGGACCCCATTACAAATACTTTAGCCAGTGTTCACCTTGACTGGGAAGGTGAAAAAGGAAGAAAGCAAGTAGGTGTGTTTGAGGATATCTCTGCAGATGTCTTGATAGGGAATGATTTTGATAATGCAGTACCTTGTGTCTTGCAGTTACATGCAGTCAAACTTGGAGAGAGTTATGTGGGTCTGGTAGCCTGGGGAGACCCAGACAGACCCCAAACTTGAAGAAGGGGCTAGTGATGTGGCTATTTTGGTGGAGGAGCTAGGCTGTAGCAGTGAGCCTGAAGATGAGCCACAGCTGCTGATAGATACTGATGTTCCCTTGGACAGAGTGACTGAGAGGGCAGAGGTTAGTGGTAGTACCCAGGCTGACAGTGAGGCACCTCTGTCAGAAGATACCAGACTTCCTGTGGAAGGGGAGCTGGGAAGGGTCACAAAGGTAGAGTTGAGACAGACTCAGCTCTCGGAACCTACAATAAGAAGCTTGAGGAAGGAAGCTAAGGGGGTGCCTGATTCCCAAGGAAAAGGGGAGTCTGTATACTGGAACAAGGGGTTACTGTATAGAGAGTGGACCCCTGAGGGAGGGTTAGAGGGGGAGGTAATACAGCAGTTGGTAGCGCCTAAAGCCTACCATCTGGCACTTCTAGCCATAGCCCATGACATTCCTTTTGCAGGTCATATATACATGAAGCATGCCAAGAGATGTATTATGCAGAACTTTTATTGGCCTGGGATTGCAAGGGATGTAACAGGGTACTGCAGGACCTGTCAGCAGTGCCAAAAAGTATGCAAGTCAGGAGACAAGGTCAAAACTCCTTTGATGCCTTTGCATGTGATTGAGTAGCCATTTCAGAGGGTAGCTATGAATGTTGTGGGGGCCTCTGAATACCCCAAGTTCCACAGGGAAGAAATATATCCTAGTGGTAGTAGATTACGTTACTAGATACCCTGATGCAGTGGCTCTGTCCTCCATTGAGGCAGAAAAGATGGCAAATGTTTTATTAGATATTTTCAGCAGGGTAGATTTCCTAAGAGAAATGCTGACTGACAGAGGTGCCAATTTCATGTCAGACCTGCTGGCTTGTCTGTGAGACTGCTGTGGGGTGAAGCACCTAAAGACTATCTCGTACCACCCCCAGAATAATGGTCTTGTGGAGAGGATAAACTCCACACTAAAGACCATTCTAATGGCATTTGCAGACCAGTTTAAAAGAGAATGGGACAAATATTTGTCCTCTCTGCTGTTTGCATACTGAGAGGTACCTCAGGACTCCACAGGGTTTTCACCCTTTGAGTTACTGTATGAGCACAGGGTGAAGTGGCCCTTGGATATGATTCATGATGAGTGGGAGGGTGAGTGGGAATCCCACAAGGAGTCTGTTGAGGCATATGTCCTAAACCTCAGGACAAGGCTTAGGGAGCTCATGCATTTTGCCCAAGAGAACCTGGTAGGAGCCCAGAAGCAGAAAAAGTTCTGGTATGACTGCAATGCTCAAGCCCGAGTGTATGCTGTGAGACAGGTTATGGTGCTCATTCCTGTCAGACACAATAAGTTGCAGGCAGCTTGGGAAGGACCCGTCAAAGTGGTAAGGAAGTTCAGTGATGTTAACTACATAATAGAATTGCTAGACAAAAGGCAGGGGCACAAACTGTACTGTGTCAACACGATGAAACCTTACTGTGATAGAGAGGTCCTTGTGCTAAGTTTTTGGAGTGGGTAGAAGGAGGGGTCTGAGTGAGATCTAGTGACTCATCTCCTCTTTGAGGCTTGGACTGACACCTCAATGGAAGGGGTCAGCAATACCAATGCAGATGGGCTCTCAAGACAGGGTATGGGTTAATATATGCCCAGACAGGCTCATTTCTCTCAAGCAACATTTCTCCAGGGTCACTTGAGAAACTAGCTTGAGTCTTCAAAGAGGGGAGAGATATGATGATGTGAGATAGTGCCCACTATGCCAGAGAGAGTAGGACAGTGCATGTGTAACATATGCCAGCATAGCTAGCTGGAGTTTTGTAACGAATTTTATGTCATTTGTATATCAAACTGATTTGTACAGATGCTTGTGTTAAAAATGTATTTGTAAAGCTGCTTGTGTTAAAAATGTATAAACAGTGGGTCCTGCTGGACAGAAAGGAAATATACATTTATATCAGACTGTATTGTAACTGATGAACTGTTTATATGTTAACAGAGGGTGCTGGAAGGGAAGGTGTTAAGCTCAGCTCAGCTTACCTTAAGAAAAATAGCCAGAAATTAAATGACTTGGTTTAGACCATAAAGATTTTATCTCACAGGCCTGAATGCAGCCAGAGACGCAATGTCTGAGGAAGGCCTGGGCTCATATTGTCCTTATTGGTGAAATAATTGTTACCCTGGAGTGCTAGAGAATGGCTGGTTAGTTTCTACAGGAAGAAAGGGTTGGAAGTGTTTTACAGTCTCCAGAGCAAGTTCTAGGTGTTTATTTTGGCACATCTGTGCTAGATCCTGGTTCAGCTACTAGTTAGGGGGGTAGTGTGGGAACCACAGAATCAGGTGACCAGATCTGATGCCATCCTATAACCAGCACTGAAACTTATTTAGATATTAGTGAGAGATGTGATAGTGACACTCAACATTCTTTTTATTGGAACTGACAACAAAGACACTCATTCACTTCATCTTGCTTTGCTTTTCTAAGTAACTTAATTAGGAAACAGTAATTCTTCAGTGAATTAGGAACATAGTGAGATTAACTAAAAGTGTTGCTTTTCTGTATCTGTCTGAGTCTTTCCACCTGTGCTATTTTTATATTTAATGTGAATTGAAACTGGTGTTTTATGTAAATAGATATTCAGAATTTTAATGCTTTCTATTTTATTATTTATTGTTAAATATATCTAAATCTTTCAGTGTGACTGGTCTTTTAAAAAATATTTTAACCTTTGAGAGTAATAGCATTTATCTGGGGACAATGTGTTCTTCATGCTCCTGAACATTATACTGCTTGGTCAAACATTACCATTTGTATAAGTATTAGTTTTACTAAGATTAATTGGGTACCTTGGTAAGAGCCTTAAAGTAGCTAGCTGGTGGCAGTGAATCTACCTTATAGTCTGCGTGATGGTGGTATAATTGGTAAGTCTGTGCCAGCCTTTCACAAGAGTGTGTGTGTGTGTTTGTGTGTGTGTGTGTGTGTGTGTGTGTGTGTGTGTGTGTGTGTGTGTAAATCAAATCTCAAAGAGTGTATGTCAGGTACTTGGAACAGGGACACAGAGCACTGATTTCTCCAGAGAGAAAGGTGAAGTATTATTTGGGGCCTGGAAGAGGAACACCCAGCCCTAGGCCTGAAGTGTGCTCTGTTTGTGCTCTTAAGGGAAACTCTACTTGGTGCAGAAAGCTGCATCTGAAAATACTGTTTGTATCCATTTTTGTTCTAAGTTAACATTCCCCACTGGCGTCAGTGGTCAGGATTAAGGCGCCTAAATTACTAGCCTAGAGGAGGGACATCACACTGGCTCCAAATTGTCCATAGGTGTGATAGAAAAGAAAGGTCTGGCAAATTACTTCCATTGCCTACTGCATTCTGTGGATTGCGGTAGGTGTTCATGGGGTTGCTCTACAGGAGTTGGACATGAATCCACAGCACTGGATGGACTTATACATGTGCTCACACACAAACACACACATATGTGTGTGTGTGTATATCTATATCAATATCTATATCTATATATATATATATATATATATATATATATATATATATATGTATCTACATACTACACATATAAATATAGGGTAGTCTATTAGTTTGTTAGACAGCAGTTTTGTAGACTGTGTGCCATAGTGTATGTTCTAGTGTGGAAACAGACTGAATGCAGTCTTTTTTGAGTGCTGTTTACATTGAAAATAGGAAGAGCGAATGCTTACAATTAAGGGATATGGGATGGAAGTGTCTGTTGATTAGGATTAGAGTAAAAGCTAGGTAAGAGGATAGTTTTAGCGGTGTGTGTGTGTGTGTGTGTGTGTGTGTGTGTGTGTGTGTGTGTGCGCATGCGCAAGTGTGCCCGTGTGTGTGTGTGTGTGTGTGTGTGTGTGTGTGTGTGTGTGTGTGTGTGTGTGTGTGTGTGTGTGTGTGTGTATGTACATATTTTGTAGGGTGCATGTGCAAGTGTCTGCTGGCTAGGGTTAGACTAATGTCTAGATAAGGGAAATTATTTTAGTGTTGTGCATGTTTGATGTGAGTGTCTGAGTATCTTCTGTAGTAGTACTGTTAGGGGAAGGGCTTTTCATGAGGTAATGTGTAGAATTAGGGTTAGGGTTAGGGTTAGTGGCAGGGGCAGGGTTAGCATATGAGTAAGGTGGGTCAGGAGGTGAAGAAAAGACAGTGCAGTGACTGAAGGAATGCCAAGTTACTGCTTATAGGCAATCCAAATATCCCAGACATTATCATTAACACCTGGACAAGTAGCTACATACAGGAACAGAATTAGACCTGATGACCTGCATGAAGCAGACATTTGACAGTCTATGTTAGAGTTTATTTAACAGTAGAAAAATACTGGATTTGGACATTTATTTTCTGCTTGCTATCAAATAGAGTGATTCTTTATGCACTCTCTCTAGATTATTTAACAGGGTTAATTTATTTACTTTTCCTTAAAACACCTTAAATTAGCACTGTCTCCTATGTGAACAGAACAGCAAGTGCTCAGGTAAGCATCCTTTCCCTGAGCAATGAAAGTTGTTCTGCAGGCACACAAGCAAAAAAGAGACTACTGTCAACACTGCTGAGTGATGCGGCATCTTCTTTAGAGACTACTTATAACCCAGCAAAAAGGTCTCACTCATCTATCATTAATGGACCTTTACTTAAACCAACAGTCCTTAAAAAGTTCTTTAAATTAATGGACCTTTACTTAAACCAACAGTCCTTAAAAAGGTCTTTAACTCTGAGATAAGAATAAATCATGGTGACACTGCACGTATTTAACAGGAAAATGATTAAACTGCCAGAGTAAGAGACATACTTAGGCGAGAGGGACACACCTCTAGAGTAGTTCATATCAATCCTTTCCTCCAAATAATCGGTCTTCAGGGCTTACTAAAGACGGTTAGCACAGGGTCTGATGGAAAAAGTTTATAATCTTTGACTGCTTTGATTTCATTAACTTTGTTAAACAGTAACTAATGACCCTGATTCCTGGTATGAATTTGTTCTCTTTTGCATTTGAAAGGATGACGAAAAGTATACATGCACTCTGTAATCAGCTACCCACAATGTCAAATGCTATATACATCTGCATGTTGCTTCTTGTCATTTAAAAGAAGTAATGTTAAAACAACTATGTCACCCTGGGAAACAGGTTATTTTTGTGCAACCAGGTATTTTCAGACAATGATTCTGAAGGGAACATTACTGCAAAACAAAAGGTGCTAAACACTTTTATTCATATTCCTTAATAGATCTGATTTTTTAAGTACTTTCAAAGCCACAAGTGTCTTTGTCTGGTAGGACATGCAACTTTCTGTCTGCTTCTGATTTAATGGATGATTTTTGGAGGAAAACAACGGTAGTTTGCTGTGGATGCTAGAGAGGCTACTCCATTAATTAAGAAGGATCCCTCATTCACTCTGCCTGGCTTCAAAAATGCAAATTTTATAAGAGGCAGTTCAAGATGTGGAAGATTATTTGATGGTGTTGCGTTAGCACTATACCTGATCCTAATTAAAACTGGTAAGGGTGCAGTTGGGCTGAATTCTGATGTCAACAGTTGGTTGCAAGCAAACACATGCTGTTATGTTTAAGTTAATTATTTATTTCCTGCTTTCAACTTTTCAAGACTTCAGCATAATTTTATGTGCATATGTACTATGGTTTGACAACATTATTGACTTGTTTTCTGGGCATATATTCACTTGCAGCCTATGCTGTAATACTGCTGCTACTGTTTTAGCTTCCTTGTGGCTTTTTGTCTTTTTTGTTTGAGGAGATCCACTATTTAGCATACATGAATATCTCTTCCATTTCTGTACTCCCCATAATATTAGCTCATCAAATGGTTTAATATATATATATATATATATATATATATATGTGTGTGTGTGTGTGTGTGTGTGTGTGTGTGTGTGTGTGTGTGTGTGTGTGTGTGTATATATATATATATATATATATATATATATATATATATATATATATGACTGCAAATGATTTGGTTATGGCAGTCCTTTATTGCATGCAGCAATTTTTGTAAATTTCATCAGTGTTTGCAGTGGTCAAATTATATTACAGTGGAACTGCATCAGTTCGACTGAAATATACTTTCAGAAGCTTATGGCATGTTGATGATAGTTTATCTGTGATGTAAAGGATACCCAATACCATTTTCCTAGGTGATCTAAGCTATTCCAACTATAGATTGGGAAACTTACTCCACCACTGGTGTATAAGTATAGAGATTCCTGGTCTTTGTCAACACAAATGCCCTGGAACAATTATTCTGAGTACCTACTAGGGCAAATAACATCTTGGATTTTGCACTTACTAATATGGGAGTATATTGCACTGTCCCTTGCTTATCTTCATCAGTTGTTAGATCTAACCATAAAGCAGTCTCCTTCAAAATAAAACTGAAGCTAGAGGTCCCTTCCATTCAAGGTACCTTTAGAAATTTCTTTAAGACGAACTACCTATTCCTAAGAGATACATTGGCAAACTGCAAATCCCCACCAAACCTAGATATCTCCAATGAATACACAGAACTGCACATCACCACCACACTATACTAGCCTGTAAACAGCTTCATATATGCAGCTGTACCCAGTGGGAATAAGTGCAGGACAAACTCTAGAAACAAACTCACATGGTGGAACCATAATATCAACAAGCTTTGTAATAAAAGGAAAATAATTTGACCAAATGTACAAAAAATAATTCTGAGAATGTTAGAGCCCCTGTCACTGAAATAAACAAACAACTCAGGAGCTTAATAAAATTCACTAAAGCCATGTTTGAGGCTTATATAGCTACCCAGGCCAAAGACAATCACAAGACTTTTTTCAGTTATGTTCATAATCTCAAAAGCACAACACTGCAGTATTCTGAGCTGATTGTGAACAATGTTAACCTACATTGAAGCTGAAGATATAGTGAACCTACAGGCTGATAAATTTAGATCTAACTTTACACTGCTACCCCCTCTGTCTGTCCCTCAAAATATACCTGAAACTGGCTCGCCTCCAGCTATCTCAGAATACCAAACCCTAAAAGTGCTATCAAAAGCTAAAAATACTGCATTAGTGGGTCCTTACAATATCCCTGGGTGCATCTTAAATAGCATGATGCATGATTTAGTCACATTCCTAACAACACTGTTCAGTTTCAGCTTCCATACAGGTTTTGTTCTAAGTCAACGAATATCTACAGTAACCCCCCCCCTGCATAAGGGAGAGCTTCCACAAACCCAGGCAGTTACATACTCATATGTTTGACCAGCCTCATATGCAAAACCATGGAAAGACCTATCATGGAATTAATCAGTCAGGACGTAGGGAAACTCCAAACACTGGACCCATCTCATTTAGAATTCGTCAAGGGCAGGTCATGCTTACTCAACCTGGTGGATTGTTTTGAAAAGGTCTCCAAAGCAATGGATGAAGGCAAAGTGGTAGACACCACATATCGTGACCTGGCCAAAGCTTTTGACAAAATTCCACACTCATGTATAGTAGAAAAACTAAATAAATTGGGAATAAACTCCTGTGTCACACACTGGATTGCCAGCTTGCTCACAGACAGGAAGCAGATAATGAAAATAGGGGAAGTTACCTCCACACAGAGACCATTCACCAGTGGAGTCCCCCAGGGTTCTGTTCTGGGACCTCTTCTGTTTTGCATCTACTTTTCTGAAGTAAAAGCCAACAAAAAAAAGGGTGCTGGCTGACTAAGTTTGCAGATGACTACAAGCTAGGAGCAGTTATTGAATCCCCAATTGAATTAGCCATCCTGGAAAAACGTTTGTTGCAAATAAATAACTGGTACCAAAATCATGGACTGAAAGTAAATGTTAAAAAATGTATTATTGTATCCTGGGAAGTCATCTACCCTGGGGAACTACCATATTGACAATACGCCCCTAAGCATTGACCCAGTTGTTCAGGACTTGGGAACTTATGTGGATAGTGACATAACTTTTGACCAGCATGTGTCTATTGTTATAAGAAAGTCCTTCTATATTGCACAGCTTATAAACAAAGGTATGGTGTCTAGA
This sequence comes from Protopterus annectens, assembly GCF_019279795.1. Taxonomy (NCBI): domain Eukaryota; kingdom Metazoa; phylum Chordata; order Ceratodontiformes; family Protopteridae; genus Protopterus; species Protopterus annectens. The sequence goes on along the minus strand of NC_056726.1, from coordinate 261,101,386 downwards.
TCTAGGGTTTCATTGTCTCTCTTTACTCAGCCCTCATTTGGCCAATCATTGCATATAATGCCCCCTTTGCATGTATCTGTCTAGACACATGCAACAACTGAAACACCAACAGAGATAACTTACTAATAGGATACAAGGCCTAAACAAAATGTCATACATGGACTAACTCAAAGCCCTGTCACTATACCCAGTATCCTACAGACTGTTAAGAGGTGACCTGTGTTTGTCAAACAAGGCATCTTTTGACCAATTACTGATGGATTTACTGTACATGAGCAAGTCAAATGGCATCAGAAATACTTGGACTAGGGAAATAAACTTCTTCAACATCAACAGAGCGGCTTGAAAGGACAGGTATATTTTGCAGCATTACTGCTGTTATGGAACAGACTCCCCTTCCACATAAAACAAAAGTTCATCCCTGTCCATTTTCAAGTGCTAATAAGATATATGGATGGGGAAACAAAAAATGCAATCCAGGTCTGCCCCCTGTACTACTTATGGACAGAGGCAGCTCCTAAATGCTTTATCTCATGCACAGGTCTCCCTCAG